>NW_024098249.1:265000-285000 GCF_016545835.1 Crotalus tigris | reverse complement strand
TGATCAGGGGACTGGAGGCTAAAACATATAAGGAACAGTTGCTGGAATTGGGTATGGCTAGTTTAATGAAGAGAAGGACGAGGGGGGACAGGATAGCAGCCTTCCAGTATCTCAGGGGCAGTCAAGCTATTCTCCAAAGTCACCCAAAGGCAGGACAATAAGCAACAGATGGAAACTAACCAAGGAGAGAAGCAACCTGGAACTAACGAGAAACTTCCAGACAGTTAGAACAATTAACCAATGGAACAACCTGCCTCCAGAAGCGGTGAATGCTCCAACACTGGAGATTTTTAAGAAGAGACTGGGCAGTCATTTGTCTGAAATGGGATAGGGTTCCTGCCTGAGCAGGGGGTTGGACTAGATGACCTCCAAAGTCCCTTCCAACTTTATTGTTATTGTTATTATTATTGAGGGAGCAAGGGATGCAGGGAAAGAGGAGGGGGCCTGGGGGTGCGTCTCCCATACGGGGGGGGGGGTGTTTCCTACAAATGGTCCTCTCCCAAATGCATAAATTGTGCCGGTTTTCTTCCTGCGTCTCCTAAAGCCCAAAGAGACTTGTGAGGAATTAAGAATAACAGAATAGAATAGGAAGGAACCTTCGAGGTCATCTAGTCCAACCTCCTGCTCAGGCAGGAAACCCCCAACTTGAACAGGAGACTCTATGCCATTCCAGACCAGTGGCTGTCCAGTCCCTTCTTAAAAACCTCCAATAGTTGGAGCACCCAGAACCTCTGGTGGCAAGCTGTTCCACTGGTTAACTGTTCTCACTGTCAATAAGTTTCTCCTTAATTCTAGGTTGCTTCTCTCCTTGATTAGTTTCCATCCGTTGCTTCTTATCCTGCCTTCTGCTGCTTTGGAGAATGGGTGGACACCCCCTCTTCTTTGGGGCAGCCCCTCATATACTGGAAGACTGCTATCATGTCACCCCTCGTCCTTCTCTTCTGAACTTTTACAGAATACAGAATGACCGAGTTGGAAGGGACCTCTGAGGTCTTCTAGTCCATCCCCTGCTCAAGCAGGAGACCCTAGTCCATTTTATACAAATGACTGTCAAATCTCTTCCTAAAAACTTCCAGTGTTGGAGCATTCACAGCTTCTGGAGGCAGGTGGTTCCACTGGTTAATTGCTCTCATTGTCAGGAAGTTTCTCCTTAGTTCCAGGATGCTTCTCTCCTTGATTAGTTTCCATCCGTTGCTTCTTGTCCTGCCTTCCGGCGCTTTGGAGAATAGCTTGACTCCCTCTTCTTTGGGGCAGCCCCTGAAATACTGGAACACTGCTATCCTGTCCCCCCTCGTCCTTCTCTTTGTTAAATTGGACATACCCAATTCCAGCTTCTCTCTTTGGTTAATAATAATAATAATAATAATAATAATAATAATAATATAACAAAATACAAAGACCTACAAATAGAAATAGAGAGACTGTGGCAAAAGCAAGCAAGGGTAGCACCAATAGTCATAGGCTCCTTGGGTGCAATCCCAAAACAACTGGAGCACCACTTGAACACCATTGGCATTGACAAATTCGCTATTAGTCAATTGCAAAAGGCAGCCTTATTAGGAACTGCTTCCATCCTGCGACGATACCTGTAATACCATCAAACATCTACATCTGCCTATCCCAGGTAGACAAAATGCCAAATCCAGTCTGAACATCTGGCTGACTGTTCGATGATCCATAATAATAATAATAAGATAACCTTGGAAGTCATCTAGTCCAACCCCCTGCTCGGGCAGGATGGTTACTTTCCATCCGTTGCTTCTTGTCCTGCCTTCAGATGCTTTGAGGAATTAGCTTGACTCCCTCTTCTTTGTGGCAGCCCCTCAAATATTGGAAGACTGCTATAATGTCACCCCTTGTCCTTCTATTCATTTTTTAGACCTACCCAATTCCTGCAACCGTTCTTTGTCTGTTTGTTATTAGCCAACCACGCGCTATGGTGAAACCACAGGGCAGCTGGACCAAAAACATCTGGTAGGATGCAGGATTGTGCCCATTTCCTTGGCGCGCACAGCGTCTTCTGCATCCCAAATAGATTTCTGAGAACTGAGGCAGGAAGTGACCGGATGTGATTTGCGTAGAGCAGTGTTTCCCAAACTTGACAATTTTAAGGCATGTGGACTTCAACTCCCAGAATTCTGGGAGTTGAAGTCCTCATGCCTTAAAATTGTCAAGTTTGGGAAACACTAGCGTAGAGCATAACACCGAGAGTAAAAAAGCAGCGGGGTTGACCCCCAAAGCAGAGGATCTGATCTTCAAGCCTCTGTGCTGGGAGGGGGGCAGATGCAGGCCAGTTTCCCCCCCACACACACACTTCTAATCGGCAGAATTAACCTCTGAAAAAGCCCTTTGATAATCAACATTGAGGTTTCTGGTCCTCTGTGTTTCAGTGCAGGATGGAAGAAAGAGGATTGTTAAAGAAATTGGGACGTTTTTTGTGTCTGAAGACCTGTGTGTGTGTGTGTGTGTGTGTGTGTGTGTGTCTTGCATAGTTATCTTAAATGGGGGGGGGGCTTTTCCTGCAGTCAGAGCTCTTTGTGCCTTTGATAATCCTGTTTTTTTTAATAGCTTCAGCCGCAATGAGGGAAAAGCCATTTTTCTGCCAAAGTTTTATGGAAGTCTTACGTCATTAAGGGCATACATACAACACAGACACAGAGAGTTCAAACTGTTTGTCTCCCTAAGTGGGGGGAAACTACGTCCCTGTTTGGCGTGACTCTTCCCAACATTTGTGGCCCTTGCCTGCTCCCCCCCCCCAAAAAAAAGGTTAAATGCAACCCAAGTCTTCCTTGCTCTTACGTGCCACCTTCCTAGATTCCTTTTCTTTCTTTCTTTCTTTCTTTCTTTCTTTCTTTCTTTCTTTCTTTCTTTCTTTCTTTCTTTCTTCCTTCCTTCCTTTCCATTTCCATCCATCCCTCCCTCCCTCCAATATCCATCCATCTTCTTCCTTCCTTCCTTCCTTCCTTCCTTCCTTCCTTCCTTCCTTCCTTCCTTCCTTCCTTCTCTTTTTCCCTTTCCCATCCTCCCTCCCTCCTTTCTCTTTCTCTTACTCTCTTTCTCTTTCTCTTTTTCCCTTTCATTTTCTCTTTCCCATCCATCCCTCTCCCCCTCCAATATCCTCCTTCCTTCTTTCCTTCCTTCCTTCTTTCTCTTTCTCCCTTTTCCATCCCTCCATTATCCGTCCTCCATCCCTCCTTCTTTCCTCTTTCTTTCTCTTTCTTTCTCTTTCTCTTTTTCCCTTTTCCATCCCTCCCACCTTCCTTCCTTCCTTCCTCCTTCCTTCCTTCTCTTTCTCTTTTCCCTTTCCCATCCCTCCCTCCCTCCCTCCCTCCTTCCTGTTTCTCTCTTTCTCTTTTTCCCTTTCATTTTCGCTTTCCCCTCCCTCCCTCCAATATCCAGCCACCCTCCCTTCTTCCTCCCTCCCTCCCCTCCTTTTTCTCGTTATCCAACACTCTTGTCATCTTAAATGCCCAGGGAGGTGCATGCCAATAAAAGGGACGAGTGAGTAAGGACATATTGGAATTCTCCTAAAGCAATTTCGAAAGACCTTGATTCTAAAGGCTCTGGGAGTGATAGGAATTGTAATCCATCCCATCCGGAAGGCCCCAAATTAAACTTTATTGTGGAGCAGGAAAATAGCCGGAAGAAAGGAAGGAAGGAAGGAAACCCCGATGAGCAGAAGGAGAGGGGAAAGAGATAAAGTGGGGGGGGTAGATAAGATGTAGGAGGGGAAACAGATGGACGAGAGGACAGCGGCCGATACGGATCAGCTGGCCAGTTGTACCAGGGGACCTGGGAATAGTTAAATGTAAAATTGGAAAATTAATAAGATATTATTTAAAAAAAGAAAAAAGGAAAACTTTGCCGAAGACGCAGCTTTCTTCCTCTCCTCCTAAGTTGTAACGACAGCATCTTTGCAATCACAGGATGTGAAGCCGAAACTGAATTCTGCAGAAACTTGAATCTTTTCTTACAGATTCAGCATTCAAAAGCTTTTGCACATTTTCGGTTTGCTGGCCTAGACAGGGCTTCTGGGGCCCCACTATATGGAAATTATTATTATTATTATTATTATTATTATTATTAATAATAATAATAATAAAGTTGGAAGGGACCGTGGAGGTCATCTAGTCCAACCCCCTGCTCAGGCAGGAAACCCTAGACCATTTCGGACAAACGGTTGTCCAGTCTCTTCTTAAACACTTCCAGTGTTGGAGCATTCACCGCTTCTGGAGGCAGATTGTTCCACTGGTTAATTGTTCTCACTGTCAGGAAGTTTCTCCTTAGTTCCAGGTTGCTTCTCTCCTTGATCAGTTTCCATCTGTTGCTTCTTGTCCTGCCTTCAGGCGCTTTGGAGAACAGCTTGACTCCCTCTTCTTTGGGGCAGCCCCTGAGATAATGGAAGACTGCTATCATGTCCCCCCTCGTCCTTCTCTTCATTAAACTAGACATTCCCAATTCCAGCAACCGTTCCTTGTATGTTTTAACCTCCAGTCCCCTAATCATCTTTGTTGCTCTTCTCTGCACTCTTTCTAGAGTCTCAACATCTTTTTTTACATTTTCCTGATCTGTTTCCGTTATTATCCTGCTCATACGGTGTGAGATTTCACCCATTCCTGGAATCCCGGGGGATAAATGTGAGCCAGTGCCCCCAAATGCAAGCACATGCACACAACAATCTGTCTATCGGAATGTCAGAAACGGGTACTAAGTAGCTCTGGGGAGGTCCGTCATAACTTCAAACAGCTGCTCAGCAACCAGTTGTTAAGTGAGGACTATCTACATGCAGCCATGGGCTATGCCCTCTCTTATCTGACCGTTGTATAGGCACCTCCCCCCCCCAAAAGTATTTCTCACATATTGTAGGAGAATGAGCGGCAGAACCTGGGGGCAGAGTCAAAAGAGCCACCAGCCTAGAATCCCTACGTAGCCACAAGCGAACTTAAGTCCTTGAATGCCCTTATCTAACTCTAGCCAGGTGTTCCCCTTTAATTGAGAGATTTCTAGACAAAGGCTTAGCGGCAATAAATCAGATTAATTGGACTTTCCTATGTGGATGTGTGATCTTTCACTGCCTGTACCAACTACATAGATGCTCATAGGGTGGATTTTCCCAATTTTTTTTTAAAAAATATATGTTTTATTAATTTTTAACATTAGTATTTGGTATTTAGCAAACATTCACTAACAAATAAATTCTATAATGTATAATCCACATGATGATTTTTACATGATTTTCTCTTTTCCCCATAGTGTTCTCTTTTGCCAACCTTAAGTTAATACAATTCTTATTGTTTTAATAAATGGTAATTAAGTATAAAGGTTTTCTGATATTTCTGCAAATAATAATCACATCAATATAGTATTCCTTTTCTATCTAGTCATTCTGGTTGTCTCATCATATATCTACAGTTCTTATTTACATTTGTTTTCCCCACAATGTTTCAGGGGTAGGCAACCTTGGCTCTTTTATGACTCGTGGACTTCAACTCCCAGAATTCCTGAGCCAGCCATGCTGAGGGGAAAGGGAGAGGTTTCCAAGCTGAGCCATGCTGGCTCAGGAATTCTGGGAGTTGAAGTCCACGAGTCATAAAGTGGCCTGGGCCTAGGCCAGGGGTAGGCAACCTTGGCTCTTTTATGACTGGTGGACTTTCAACTCCCAGAATTCCTGAGCCAGCCATGCTGAGGGGAAAGGGAGGTTTCCAAGCTGAGCCATGCTGGCTCAGGAATTCTGGGAGTTGAAGTCCACGAGTCATAAAAGAGCCAAGGTTGACTACCCCTCTTCTAAACATTTTTACTGGTTAGGATTTTCTCAGAGTTAATTACATTTAAATATTTAAATCTATTTTTCTCATGTAAACCAACCCTATACTTTGACCTTTCTTAAGGAATAAATAAGACTAAAAAGAGAAAGAAGAAGAATGAGAATGAGAAAAAGAATAAAATAAAAAGATAGTATAGTACTTAAAATCCCTATTTCCTATAAGCTAACACATATTTATTTCCCCCAAAACAATTTTTGTTCTTTTTTTACCATAATTAAAAATGTATTCAAACTTAAAATATTCCTTTTAATAAACCTAATCCTCTAGTCTTTTAACTCTTAGTCAAAACGTTTTTTTAATCCATTTATAATGTTCTTAAAGTCAATCACCTTTAGATATCTCAAACATTTCCTTTATATAGGCCAGTGTTTCCCAAACTTGACAATTTTAAGGCATGTGGACTTCAACTCCCAGAATTCCACAGCCAGCGTTGCTGGCTGTGGAATTCTGGGAGTTGAAGTCCTCATGCCTTAAAATTGTCAAGTTTGGGAAACACTGATATAGGCCATTCCAGATCTTTTATATTACTCATATCCAACAATAAAATAAAGGATTTTTTTTTCCAGTTTTGACTGTCGGCTTCTCAGGAACTGACTCCGAAAATGGAAACCAAGTGGCGGTGTTGACACCAGACTAATCAGACAGATTGGGATCTAGTCCTCATGGTGCTGAGGGGAAGGGGGATGCAGGTTGTGGCTGCAACTGGCAACCTCATGGGAAAGTGTGATTCACACCGTGGGGAATAACCAAGAGAAAGAAGTCTGCCTTGTTTGCAGAGTCCAGCTCAGACTTTGTGGAAATATGGAGCTGACTCATGTCTCTTTTCTTTGTTCCGCAGTGGACATCAGGGAAATCAAACAGATCCGGCCCGGCAAGAATTCCAGGGATTTTGAACGTTACCCAGAAGAAGCCCGGAAGTTGGACTCCGCGTTGTGTTTTGTCATCCTGTACGGAACGGACTTCAGGCTGAAAACCTTGAGTGTTGCTGGTCAGTGGAGGGTAATGTAACAAATGCTTTTTGAGAGGAGGTCCGAGCTGAAGCCCCCAGCCCCACAGAAACCCCTCCCCTCCACCCAGCCTTCGATGCTTCCCCACAAATCTCTAACACCGTTGCGTTGTCATTTTTGATGCGACCAACTGGGAGATACGACAGTTGAGGTTATCTTGGCAGTGCAGGTAATCCCTCGGTCACTGCACAAATGGGCTGCCTGCATTACATTTAAGTATAGTATTAAATGTGATAAATAGTAAATACTTAAATGTAGCAAAAATGATAATAAAGATGGCCCTGAAAATGATACTTAACGGGTCCTGGTGATGGGAGCCTTGTGTCATGTTATACAAATTCTAAGGTCCAGACAGTGAATGGAATGGAATAGAATAGGGAATGAAATAGAATAGGGAATGGAATGGAATGGAATGGAATAGAATAGAATATAGAATAGTATAGAATAGAATAGAACAGAACAGAATAGAATAGGACAGCCGAGGTGGCGCAGCAGTTAGAGTGCAGTACTGCAGGCCACTTTAGCTGACTGTGTTCAGCAGGTCAGCGGTTCAAATCTCACCGGCTCAAGGTTGACTCAGCCTTCCATCCTTCCGGGGTAGGTAAAATGAGGACTCAGATTGTTGGGGGCAATGTAAATATATATATATATATATACATTGCTTACTGGTGTACACCGCTTAGAGAGTGCTTGCACTTAAAGCGGTATATAAGTCTCATAAATAAATAAATAAAATAAATAAACAGAGTTAGAATAGAATAGGAATATAGAATAGAATATAATTAGAAGAGAATTAGAATATAATTAGAATAGAATGTAGAATAGAATATAGAATGGAATGGAATGGAAAATATGGAATGGAATGGAAAATATGGAATGGAATGGAAAGGAAAATATGGAATGGAATAGAATAGAATAGAATAGAATAGAATAGAATAGAATAGAATAGAATAGAAGGGATCTTAGAGGTCATCTAGTCCAGTAGTTCTCAACCTGTGGGTCGGGACCCCATTTGGGGTCGAACGACCATTTCACGGGGGTCGCCAACCCACGCTGTCCACCATTTTTTTCACTTTTCCCTAGCTGTCCTACTCCCTCTTATTGGTGGCCACACCCACTTGGGGGTCACCACAACATGGGAACTGTATTATGGGGTCACGGCATTAGAAAGGTTGAGAACCACTGGTCTAGTCCAACCCCTTGCTCAGGCAGGAAACCCTATACCAGTGGTGGCGAACCTATGGCACAAGTGCCAGAGGCGGCACTCAGAGCCCTCTCTGTGCACACTCACGCCATCGCCCCAGCCTTACCTCCCCCCATAGCCCCCTCCTCACCAGCAGCCCCCCCCAGAGGAGAGTTGCCCCCGAGCACAGCTGGCACGGAGCAGTACAGCCAAGGACATGGCAGCCGGGCAGCAGGTGCTGCTGTGGGGTGTGGGCGGAGGGCATGGCCATCATGGCGCTGCTGGGCCACCTAGACAATCTGCGGCAGGCCATGGAGGCAGTGGGTGGCCCTGCGGGCAGGTAGGCCTGGGCTGGGGGCAGAGCGGGGCAGAGAGGGTGAGATGGGGCGGAGCTGGAGTGGAGCGGGGGCAGATGGAGCTGGTTTTGGGGCACTCGGTCTCTAAAAGGTTCGCCATCACTGCCCTATACCATTTCGGACAAATGGCTGTCCAGTCATTCTTCTTAAAAACTTCCAGTGTTGGAGCATTTCCCGCTTCTGGAGGCAAGTGGTTCGCCTGGTTAATTGTTCTCACTGTCAGGAAGTTTCTCCTTAGTTCCAGGTTGCTTCTCTCCTTGATCATTTTCCCTCCATCGCTTCTTGTCCTACCTTCAGGTGCTTTGGAGAACAGCTTGACTCCCTCTTCCCAAAGCAATGTGGTCTTTTTTTGAAGTGAGGGTAACTTCTCAGCCATCTGGTCTGACCAGTTGACCAGCAGTTGCAACCGAGAGTTGCTTCTCTAGACGTGATCTCCATGGCTGCTTGCGTTGTGATGGCTTCACAGCCACATGGGTTAGGGCAGTGTTTCTCAACCTTGACCATTTTAAGGCATGTGGACTTCAACTTCCAGAATTCCACAGCCAGCAATGCTGGCTGTGGAATTCTGGGAGTTGAAGTCCACATGCCTTAAAATGGTCAAGGTTGAGAAACACTGGGTTAGGGGCTTCCAAGGGATTAGAGACAGCTGGGGCTGATATGATTGGACCATAATGAAGTTGTGGGGGTGCTGTCACGGGATCACCAGATTTTCCTTCCTTATTATTGTCCCTGTGGTGGGGAAGGGGGTGTCAGGTAAGGTTTGAGGGACATCATGGCCTCCTTTGAAGCAACTGGACTAATGAAACCAGGCTCTGAAGACAAGGGGACACGGTCTCTCTCGGCTGTGTCCTGCCAGCCTGTGAGCATGGATCAGTTATGCAAAAATACCCATCCATATCCCAAAGGGTTTTTTTCAAAAGTCCACTGGACTTCCCTGATTTTTCCTTGACATTTCCCTTCTCATCCAAGAGGCTTCTTCAGTTCTGACTGAATGGTGCAGAACGGAACTGAAGAAGCTTCTTGGGTGAGAAGGGAAACATCCTCAAGGAAAAACCAAGAAAGTCCAGTTGCCTTTTTGGGAGGAAAAAAAGAAAAAGCATCTTTGGGACAACCTGGGGACCTGGATAACGCAGAATCTCCCTAGACCAGGGGTAGACAACCTTGGCTCTTTTAAGCCTGGTGGACTTCAACTCCCAGAATTCCTGGGCCAGCATGGGGGAACTATGGCCCCCCTCATGATTTGTGAACTTCAACTCCCAGAATTCCTTAGCCAGCATGGGGGAACTATGGTCCCTTCATGACTCGTGGACTTCAATTCCCAGAATTCCTGAGCCTCATGGGAGAAACTTTGGCCCCTTC
The DNA here is from genome assembly GCF_016545835.1 of Crotalus tigris. Classification (NCBI taxonomy): domain Eukaryota; kingdom Metazoa; phylum Chordata; class Lepidosauria; order Squamata; family Viperidae; genus Crotalus; species Crotalus tigris. The sequence continues at coordinate 275,270 of NW_024098249.1, read as the reverse complement.
ATGACTCGTGGACTTCAACTCCCAGAATGCCTGAGCCCCTTCATGACTCGTGGACTTCAACTCCCAGAATTCCTGAGCCACCATGGCTCAGCTTGGGAACCTCTCCCTTTCCCCTCAGCGTGGCTGGCTCAGGAATTCTGGGAGTTGAAGTCCACCAGTCATAAAAGAGCCAAGGTTGCCTACCCTTGCCCTAGACATTGACCCATTCATGTCAAAATTATGGCAACGGTTTGTTTATTGAGTGTAATGATATTAGTTTAAGGTTTATTTGGGTTTAAAAATTTTTTTTCTTTTAAGTTCCAGTTACGCCTGTATTCAGCTTTGGGAAGAATGGGGGAGGGTTTTGGGGAGGTTTGGGAGGGATTGGGGAAAGGGTTTTTATTGTAAAATTTTAAAAAAATTTAATTAAAAAAAAATGACAACGGTTAGAACATTTTCCCCCCAAACCTGGTGCTTCCTGATGAGTAGAGAGATTTGCAGATTTGGGGAGGATTATCGCAAGACATCTGGAACACATCAGTTGGGGAAGTCTGGCTTGGTGTAATTCTGGAGTAGGCTGCACCCTTCTCTGATCTAATTGCTGTTTTTAGCCAAGTAAATACCCCCTGACTTTGATTACATCCTGCTCTAAGTAGCGTAGATTACAGATTGCGTCTCCTAGTAATAGCTCGCTGTCTCACGTGTCTTAAATTATACCCACGTTTGTTGTGGGCTCCCAGGATTAGCGGAAAAGAGACCGGCCCTCTTTAGCTGTCTCTATACGAGGTCCTCGACTTACGACCACAATACTAACCAGCATCTCCACTGCTAAGCAAGACGGTTTAAGAGAATCGCCTCCAATTTTACCTGCTGTTGCTACAATTGAGTGAATCATTGCGGCCATTAAGCGACTTTTAAAAGCTGAGCTGCAAAGCCAACGATGAGCAGGCAGTCCCAAATTTTGAGCCCCAAATTTCCATTGCGGAGCAAGGCAATGGCCGTGTTTCACACTTAGGACCGTCGCAGCATCCACATGGTCACGTGATCCAAATTTGCCGGTTGACAACTGGCTCCTATTTATGACGGTTCCAGCATCCCCGGGTTCACCTGATCCCTTTTTGCGACCTTCCTACAAGCCAAGTCAATTGGGGAAGCCAGCTTCACTTAACAACCAAGGCAGTCATTAAGTGAGGTTACCCCTCGGTTTACAATTTTTTTTGCCACAGTTTAGTGAGTCACTGCAGTTGTTAAGGGAATCATGGGGTCGTTAAATGAATCTATCCTGGTTTCCAAGCGCCTGGATTTTAGTCATGTGACCACGGGGGATTGCTGTGATGGTCATATGTGTGAGGACTGATCATAAGATTTTTTTTTCAGCACCCATTGTAACTTTAAACAGTCACTAAACGAATGTGTGTATGTCGAGAACGACCCGTATCATAGATTGGCTAGAGTTTTGTGACAGCTAGAACATGCCAACCTGATTTATGATTTATAATTTAGCCCTTTTAAGCATCATCATTTCCCTACAATAAATTTCCCAGGATTTTAACAGCGATGAGTTGGCTCTATTAATCCTCATTTTGTTTGCTTTGAAATCCTTATCTGCATTTTTTTCCCATGGGTTCATGCAGAAGGAAGCAACCACCGACTTCCCTAAAGCCGGGTGACTAAAATACATTGAATTTTTAAAAAAAGGAGAATTGGTCACTCATGTTCCTTAGCAGGCCAGCCTTTGGTGGGATTTTTTGAGAATGAAATATTTCTCCAGGACAAAATTAAATAAAGGGCAATGTATTTACAGAGAATTATGAATCTTAACATGAGGCGAACGTTTTTTGGTAAGCAAGAAAAATGCGCTAATGAATTTTCACAGGATGAGAAATAACCCCCAATAGTTCTGAGTTTTGTAAGGAATTAAATCAATGCTTCTCTTCCACTTTAAGATGTGTAGACTTCAACTCAATTTCCCTGCATTAATTATGGGGTTATAAATCCTGAATTCAGAAGCGACTTTAGATTCTTAAATGTGCAATGCCTCTCCTTGACCAGGGGTCTTCAAACTGGCCCTTTGATGACTTGTGGACTTCAACTCCCAGAATTCCTCATCATAAAAGGGCCAAGTTTGAAGAACCTTGGTCTGGATCCAAACCTGCAGTTTCATCAAAATGGCCGACTGAGTCATTCTGGGAGTTGAAGTCCACAAGTCATAAAAGGGCCAAGTTGGAAGACCCCTGGTCTGGATCCAAGCCCGCAGTTTCATCAGAATGGCCGACTGAGGCATTCTGGGAGTTGAAGTCCACAAGTCATAAAAGGGCCAAGTTGGAAGACCCCTGCCCTTGACAACACGCTTAAGACCATACAGGTAGTCCTTAATTTACAACTGTTTAGTGACCATTCAAAGTTACGACAGCACTGAAAAAAGTGACTTATGACCGTGTTTCACACTTACAACCGTTGCAGCCTCCCCAGATCACGTGATCAAAATCTAGACCCTTGGCAACTGATTCATATTTATGACGGTGTCCCAAGGTCATGGGGTCCGCCTTTTGCGACCTTCCGACCCGCAAAGTCAATGGGGAAGTCAGATTCACTTGACAACCTTAACAAATACAGTAAGAAAGGTCGCAAAAAATGGAGTAAAACTCACTTTACAAACCTCTCGCTTAGCGGCAGAAACGTTGTGCTCCATTGCCTTTGCAATTTGAGGACTAAGCGTAATCCAGACTTATTTAATTCTGCTTCTTTGTTCTAGTATTTTTTGGGAAAGAAGATTTCATTAGCTTGTTTTCTTTTTTAAATGGGTTGGTTTAATCTCCAACTTCAGACTTTGCAGTTACTTAGTCTGATTTGCTTCTAGCTCTTGACTCGGTTTTTGGCAAGATGCCGGTGGCTCTCAGTGGCTGTGAGCCAACACAAATAAACTTCCCGTGACTAACACAACTCAGAGGGGTGTGGTGTACCTGAGTGCAGTTTTAAGGCATTGTTTTTAAGATAGAATCGAAGTTCTTTCCGGTTTTCCCCTTTGCGAGACAGTTCTCTCTGTAAAACAGAAAAGGCTCAAAATTCCTCGGAAGAGAAATATTTGGATCTGCCTGCTACATAACTGGAAAAAAATGAATTTATGGAGGCCTTTATTTAGAGAAGGTGTTAGGCCTCCCCACTGACAAATTGTGATTCTGAGCAACATACAGAGAGTCCTCAGTTGGGGCTGGAATTTCTACTGCTAAACCAGGAGGTTGATATGTCATTTGAGCCCAATTTGATGGCCTTTTTTTTTGCCCTGGATGTTAAACGGATTCACCGTGGTTAAGTGAACCATACTTACAACGGGTTTGCTCCGTTGACTTGGCTTGTTGGAAGCTGGCTGGGAAAGATGCAAAGGTGCACTCACATGAGCCCGGGATGCTGTAATTGTCGTAAACACAGGACAGTTGCTCACATTTTCATTACAGCTGTGCCCAAAAAATAAAAAAAGTCATAAAATTGGACACAGTGACAACAACTATAGAGAATCCTCAACTGTCAGAGCGTGCACAATTTTATTGCACGAGATAACCCAGGAGTAAACACAGTAAACGGTGGTCTATATTAAATGGTGGTTTGTCTGACACTATCTGCAATATCATACACCAGGAACAAAATGCATACACATGCTAATACACCAGGATTCAACAAACCACAGTTACAGCAAGAAATGGAAGAGAGCGAACAAAGCAGAGCTTTCCCTTTGTACAATGGCTCTTAAAGAGCGCAGACCCTGCTGAGTCATTCCCATCATTACATCTTATATCTTACATTACACAAGCTGGTTAGCTGTTAAATCAATACCTTGACATTGACTTATGACCACAATTTAAGCCCAAAATTTCTCTTGCAAAACAAGTCAGTTGTTAAGCAAATTTTTGCCTCGTTTTATGACCTTTCTTGCCACGGTCGTTAAGCGAAACACTGCCATTGTTCGATTAGTCACACAGTCGTTAAATGAATCTGGCTTCCCCCCATTGACTTTGCTTGACAGAAGGTCACAAAAGGGAATCACATGACCCCAGGGACCCTACGACCGTCATAAGTACATGCCAATTGCCCAGAGTCTGAATTTTGATCACGTGACCCTGGGGAGGCTGCAATTGTCGTAAGTGTGAAAAACACTCATTAAGTCAATTTTTTCAAGTGCTGTTTTTACTTTGTCCGGTCACTAAACGAATGGCTGTAACTGGTTTGTCTGAAATGGTGTAGTAGGATTTCCTGCCTGAGCAGGAGGTTGGACTAGAAGACCTCCAAGGTCCTTCCAATATTGTTGTTGTTGTTGTTGTTGTTGTTGTTGTTATTATTATCTCGAGGACTATCTGTACTGTTTTCAATCAGTCCGTCATTAACATTGAGAGTCGTTAAAACCACCTAGGCAGTAGTAGTAGTAGTAGTAGTAGTAGTAGTAGTAGTAGTAGTAGTAATAATAATAATAATAATAATGTTGGAAGGGGCCTTGGAGGTCATCTAGTCCAACCCCCTGCTCAGGCAGGAAACCCTATACCATTTCAGACAAACAGCTGTCCAATCTTTTCTTAAAAATTCCCAGTGTCGGAGCATTCACAGCTTCTGTAGGCAGGTTGTTCCACTGATTAATTGTTCTAATTGTCAGGAAGTTTCTCCTTAGTTCTAGGTTGCTTCTGTCTTCGGTTAGTTTCCAGCCATTGCTTCCTGTCCTGCCTTCAGGTGTTTTGGAGAATAGCTTAACTCCCTCTTCTTTGGGGCAGCCCCTGAGATACTGGAAGACTGCTATCCTGTCCCCCCTCGTCCTTCTCTTCATTAAATTGGACACATCCAATTCCAGCAATCGTTCCTTATATGTTTTAGCCTCCAATCCCCTAATCATCTTTGTTGCTCTTCTCTGTACTCTTTCTAGAGTCTCAACATCTTTTTTACATCGTGGTGACCACAGCTGGCTGCAGGATTCCAAGTGTGGCCTTACCAAGGCCTTGTAATGTGGTATTAACCCTTCACCTGATCTTGATTCATTAATCCCCATTAGACAGCTTTCTTGGCAATAGCAGATCTGTTTTCATATTTTGATAAGACCACCCAACCACAAATTGATTGCGACTGAAAGGATAAGTGTTGAAGATAAAGTCATTTCTCACAACTATCTAGGTTAGCGGCTAAAACAGGGATTGGGTAGCTTGTGGTCCAATCGCTTATTATAGAAACCGCGTTGGACCCCTGATGGCTTAATATTGTATTATCGGGCCATCTCAGGACCCGTGAATGTAGGAATGGGATTTGGTTAACTAGGGTTATAGGCTTAGCTTGTTACATGAACCTAGACACGCAGTAGATACGGAATGTGAAGAGCAAGTTCTGGCCAAGATGGAGGCTTCTGTGTTAGCCCTTCCTTCCTTCCTGTGGGCCAGGATCTCCAGGAGACGTTCATCCGTCGATTGTCCTTCACCTTTTGTGATCTTGTCTTCTCCAGCTTTTTGCGAGGATGACGTGACCTTCTGGGTGGCCGGGCTGAACTGGCTGGTGACGGATACGCAGCGATCACCCACTCCTCTCCAGGCTGAAAGGTATGGGCCAGCAGGAGAAAATATGGGCAGAGCACCGATAGTCACCGAATTTGGAGCAGATGAGGGCACACCACTCAATCCGGCGCTTTCTTGGAATAGACTCACCTGGAATGGATGAAGACAGTGGTCCCAGATTAAGAGTTTAGAATAGAATAGAGCTGGAAGGGACCTTGGAGGTCTTCTAGTCCAGCCCCTTGCTCTAGCAGGAGAGCCTATACCATCTCAGACAGGTGAATGTCCAGTCTTCTCTTATAATTCCTCCAATGGTGGAGCGCCCACAATTTCTGGTGGCAGGCTGTTCCACTGGTTGACTGTCCTCACTGTCAGGAAGTTTCTCCTTAATTCCAGGTTGCTTCTCTCTTTGGTCAGTTACAATAGAATAGAGCTGGAAGGGACCTTGGAGGTCTTCTAGTCCAGCCCCCCGCTCAAGCAGGATAACTCCAGAGGGTCTTCCTCTAGCCAACTGCTTCCATCCTGCGATGATACTTGTAATACCATCAAACATCCACATTTGCCTATCCCAGGTCCTGGGTAAGGACTCGATAGGTAGACAAAATGCCAAATCCAGTCTGAACATCTGGCTGACTGTGCGATGATCCATAATAATAATAATAATGTTGGAAGGGGCCTTGGAGGTCATCTAGCCCAACCCCCTGCTCAGACAGGAAACCCTATACCATTTCAGACAAATGGCTGTCCAGTCTCTTCTTAAAAACTTCCAGTGTCAGAGTATTCACCACCTCTGGAGGCAAATTGTTCCACTGGTTAATTGTTCTAACTGTCAGGAAGTTTCTCCTTAGTTCCAGGTTGCTTCTCTCCTTGATCAGTTTCCAATCATTGTTTCTCGTTCTTCCCTCTGGTGTTTTGGAGAATAGCTTGACCCCCTCTTCTTTGTGGCAGCCCCTCAAATATTGGAACACTGCTATCATGTATGTGTCCTTCTCCTGAGGCCGAGAATGGCTAACTAACACTCTTCATGTTCCTCCTCAAAGTTTACCAGAGAGGAAAGGATCATTCCTTCATTCAGAATAGAGTTGGAAGGGATCTTGGAGGTCATCTAGTCCAACCCCCTGCTCAAGCAAGAGACTCTATACAATTTCAGATAACTGGCTGTCCAGTCTCTTCTTAAAAAGTTCCAGTGCTGCAGCATTCATAGCCTCCAGAGGCAGGTTGTTCCCTTGGTTAATTGTTCTAACTGTCAGGAAGTTTCTCCTTAGTTCCAGGTTGCTTCTCTCCTTGATCAGTTTCCATCCGTTGCTTCTTGTCCTGCCTTTAGGCGCTTTGGAGAATAGCTTGACTCCCTCTTCTTTGGGGCAGCCCCTGAGATACTGGAACTCTGCTATCATGTTCCCCCCCCCCCAAGTCCTCCTTTTCTCCAGATTGGCCATCCCCAATTCCTGCAACTGTTCTTCGTATGTTTTAGTCTCCAGGCCTTTAATCACCTTCTTTGCTCTTCTCTGCACTTTTTCCAAAGTCTCAACATCTTTTTTGCACTGTGATGACCAAAACTGGATGCTGTCTTCCAGGTGTGGCCTTACTACGGATTTATAAAGCAGTACTCATACTTCTCTGTCCCCTTCCCCATTCCAACCCCAGAACACTAACCCGAGCAATAAATTATTCTTAACTTTGCAATGGAACAAGAGTCTTCATCACCTCTGAAGATAGCTGAGGAGCTTCAGCGCAAAGCAAATCATAAAGAAGCAACGGATGGAAACTCATCAAGGAGAGAGGCAACTGAAAACTAAGGAGAAACTTCCTGACAGGGAGAACAATTAACCAGTGGAACCACCTGCCTCCAGAAGTTGTAGGTGCTCCATCACTGGAGGTTTTCAAGAAGAGATCGGAACCATTTGTCTGAAATGCTTGAGCAGGGGGGTGGAGTAGAAGACCTTCAAGGTCCCTTCCAACTGTGTCATTCTGCCTATGTATCGCTTTCTAAAACTGTGACCTCTCATCTTTCTTCTTCAGATGGTTGAGGAAGCAGTTTGACTCCATGGACCGATCTAGAGAAGGCAGGTGAGTAGAGAGGACAGCTTTCCCGTTGAAGGCCACGGAGGCTTCCATGAAGGAACTGGTGCTTCTTCTGCCCCTTTACCTCTTTGTGCCTTGAGCAAAGTGTGCTAGGCACAAAGAGCCCTAGTGAATAGTCCCAAAGTTACTCCCTTGAGTTAGAACAGTGATTCTCAACCTTTTTAATGCCGCGACCCCCAACCGGTCGTAAGTCGAGGACTACTCAACCGGTCGTAAGTCGAGGACTACTCAACTGGTCGTAAGTCGAGGACTACTCAACTGGTGCAGCACCGTTTGCAGACTGGGACTTTTGGCGGGCTCAGCAGGGCAGAGACAGCCTGGACAATTCCTATTGGCTTTTGAAAGCCAATAGAAGTAGACTCTATTCAAGAGAGTCTATTCTATTGGCTTTCAAAAGCCAATAGAATAAGAGGGAGTAGCACAGCTAAGGAAAAGGAGGAAAAAAATGGCGGACTGCGTTGTTTGGCAACCCCCGTGAAATGGTCGTTCGACCCCAAATGGGGTCCCGACCCACAGGTTGAGAACCGCTGAGTTAGAAGAATCTTCCCGGGATGACTGCATTTGCTTGGGAACCGTCAGAGAAGGGATTCTAGGGGAGGTCAAGCATGTTGCAGCTTCTGTAGTGTGTTAACCCTGGGTGATTCTCCTGCAGATGTTTTGTTACCAAACTAGGTAACATTATCAGTACTAGAAGGGAGTGGGGTTGAGGAGAAGGAAGAAGAGGAGGAGGAAGTAAGGACTGTGGGGTCCCTGGTGGTCTCTGAGCTTGGTTCTTTTCTTGCAGACGTTTCATTGCCCAACTAGGTAACATCATCATTGCTAGAAGGGAGTGGGTGTTTTGAGTGGAGGAGAAGGAGAAAGGGAGGAGGAGGAAGAGGAGGAGGAGCACTGTGGGGTCCTTGGTGCTCTCTGAGCATGGTTGTTTTCTTGCAGACGTTTCATTACCCAACTAGATAACATCATCAGTGCTAGAAGGGAGTGGGAATTACAGAGAGGAGTGGGAGGAGGAGGAGGAGGAGGAGGAGGAGGAGGAGGAGGAGGAGGAGGAGGAGGAGGAGGAGGAGGAGGAGGAGGAGGAGGAAAGGACTGTGGGGTCCTTGGTGCTGTCTGAGCTGGGTGGTTTTCTTGCAGACATTTCATGACCCAACTAGGGAACATCATCAGTGCTAGAAGGGAGTAGGGATTGGTGGAGGAGGAGGAGGAGGAGGAGGAGGAGGAGGAGGAGGAGGAGGAGGAGGAGAGGACTGTGGGGTTCCTGGTGCTCTCTGAGCTTGGTGGTTCTCCTGCAGACGTTTCATTACCAAACTAGGTAACATCATCAGTATTAGAAGGGAGTGCGGTTGAAGAGGAGGAGGAGGAGGAGGAGGAAGAGGAGGAGGAGGAGGAGGAAAGGACTGTAAGTTCCTTTGTGCTCTGAGCTGGGTTGTTTTCTTACAGACGTTTCATGACCCAACTAGGTAACATCATCAGTGCTAGAAGGGAGTGGGATTTACAGAGAGGAGGGAGAGGAGGAGGAGGAGGAATATGGAGTCCTTGCTGCTCTCTGTGCTGGGTGGTTCTCCTGCTGAGGTTAAGCCACACTGCTCCACCCCGTTTCTGAGGACCCCAACATGGAAGAAAACACCCCATACACAGGGAGAGAAAAATCATTGTAGGACCTTCTTTGTCCTGAAGAGTTTTTGACGACTGCATCCAGTAAAAAAGTAGGTCAGTCTGAAAATAAATTCTCACGTTTTCTCTGCTTTCTGTCGTTGTTACTACTCTACTCCTACTTCTAGAACACCTCCCTCAGGCTGAGCCATGTAGACAATAATTTCTAAATGAGAAAGAGGCAGTGCTAGGTAGGGTTTTAGGATTTCATCCTGTCCGTGCAGACCTAATCAGAAAGAACAACAGTCCAGGCAGGTAGTCCAATCTCTTGCTGATTCACTGCTCAGCCTTCCTATTTATTCCAGCAGAAATAAATCTAATGCTGGATTTCGGGGGGGGGGGAATCAGGGAATTGAGGTCTACAGATGTGGCCAAGTTGCCAAAGCTGGACAAGTCTTTGGTTGGACCAAAGACTTTGGGACAAAATAGAAAAAAGCCAAGAGGTCAGGAAGGGGGGGGGGGAGGCAACTGCCTAGGCATCCCCCACCCCACCCCTGTCCATAAGCCATAAACAGGATGTGGGGCAGGAAGGGGAGGTGGAAATGGGTGTGGAGATAGGAAGTGATGTGGAGCTGGACTAAAGGAGGAAGCGAGGGTCCATTTTTTTTTTTTTATTTTTCAGCCAAAGGTAGATGATAGAATTGCACATTCAAAGCAGAGTGAAAATGTGCTTACCTCCACACCGAGGTTTCTTAGCAAAATAAAAATTAAAAATAAAGTCGCACGTCTGCTTTTCGGTTTCCCAGAGGGTTAATTTTTAACTTAAATCTCCTTCACATTCTTTTAATCAGCTGCTCATTTTAACCCCCTGATCAAAGGGGTTCATCTAAGGTCAGCGTTAACTTTCTGGGATCTTCTCCAGCAAAACATCTCTTTGGCTCTTGATGTTCCACCCATCGGAGGATCTTGTTTGTAAGTCCCAGGAGAATTATTCGGGTTGAAGAATTTGATTATTCTATTAAAAGACTCATCTCGGGGCTGCTGAGAACGGGCTGGGTGCAGAAGACCTTCCTCCAGATTGGAATTCAACCTGGCCTGGC